>NC_092006.1:2869718-2898699 GCF_044704955.1 Pristiophorus japonicus
AGAGAGAAAGAGAGAGAGGGAGAGAGGGAGAGAGAAAGAGAAAGAGAGAGAGGGAGAGAGAAAGAGAGAGGGAGAGAGAAAGAGAGAGGGAGAGAGAAAGAGAGAGAGAAAGAGAGAGAGAGAGAAAGAAAAAGAGTGCCAGAAGGGGAAAGAGAGAGAGAGAGAGAGAGAGAGAGAGAGAGAGCCAGAGAGAGGGAGAGGGAGAGGGAGAGGGAGAGGGAGAGGGAGAGGGAGAGGGAGAGGGAGAGGGAGAGGGAGAGGGAGAGGGAGAGGAGAGGGAGAGGGAGAGGGAGAGGGAGAGGGAGAGAAAAAGAGAGAAGAGTGCCAGAAGGGGAAAGAGAGAGAGAGAGAGAGAGAGAGAGAGAGAGAGAAAAAGGAGAGAGAGAGAGAGAGAGAGAGAGAGAGAAAAAGGAGAGAGAGAGAGAGAAAAAGGAGAGAGAGAGAGAGAGAGAGAGAGAGAGGGGGGGGGGGGGAAAGAGAGAGAGGGAGAGAGAGAGACACAGACAGAGAGACAGAGAGTGAGATAAAAAAAACATTTTAAAAATGTAAGCACCAGCTTTGCTGCAGCATGTCTGTGACACAAACAGTTCCACAGTGAAAGGACAGGACAATGAAGGAAAGGCGTGACCTGATACCGCACAGTGCTATTTGATTGTGGAGGCAGTACAGTCCTCACCAAACACAGAAGCACTCCACTTCGAGCAGCAATCTCTCGACAGTGACCAGCAAGAGCCGCTGCTCCGCCTCACCACCCCCCCACATTAATACCTACCTTAATGCTGATTCTTTCAAAGAGATTCTCCTGGTCCTGGGTGTGGTCCGCCATGTTGATGCCATGGATGACCTGCAAGTGTTTCTCAAGGGTCAGCCGACTACTGAAGGTCCTCTTTCCCTCGGTGCAGTGTCTGGAACACAGACAGGATGTCACAGGATGTCCCCGGCATTCAAACTATCCAGCTTTACATATATATGTCAAAAAGGATAGATTACTTTCAGAGAACAGATTAGCGGCAAACATGAAAGGGAAACCCCATAATATGTTTTGAAAATATTAAAGGGGACCTTGCCTCTGTTCAACAAAGAGAGGGGGGGGGGGGAGTGAAAAAGATAAATCCTGCAACTTCAAGCCTAATGTCGGTGGTGGGGAAAGACTTGGGGACATTAAGCCAGGGCAAAATGAATGAAAACAAGCTCGGATTTGTTAAATGCAAATCGTGTTTGACTAACTTGATCTCCTCCTCACATATGTTCAATGACCCAGCCTCCACAGCTCTCTGGGACAGAGAATTCCACAGATTTACCACCCTCTGAGAAGAAACTCCTTCTCATCTCCGTCTTAAAAGGACGGCCCCTTATTCTGAGACTATGCCCCCTAGTTCGAGATTCCCCCACGAGGAACAAACTGGCCTCAACAACTCTCTGTGGTAGAGAATTCCACAGGTTCACAATTCTCTGGGTGAAGAAGTTTCTCCTCATCTCAGTCCTAAATGGCTTACCCCTTATCCTTAGACTGTGACCCCTGGTTCTGGACTTCCCCAACATTGGGAACATTCTGCCTGCATCTAACCTGTCCAATCCCGTCAGAATT
Organism: Pristiophorus japonicus; assembly: GCF_044704955.1. NCBI lineage: Eukaryota > Metazoa > Chordata > Chondrichthyes > Pristiophoridae > Pristiophorus > Pristiophorus japonicus. The sequence continues at coordinate 2,871,307 of NC_092006.1, forward strand.
TTATATGTTTCTATGAGATCCCCTCTCATTCTTCTAAATTCCAGTGAATATAAGCCCAGTCGATCCAGTCTCTCCTCATATGTCAGTCCTGCCATCCCAGGAATCAGTCTGGTGAACCTTCGCTGCACTCCCTCAATAGCAAGAATGTCCTTCCTCAGATTAGGAGACCAAAACTGAACACAATATTCCAGGTGAGGCCTCACCAAGGCCCTGTACAACTGCAGTAAGACCTCCCTGCTCCTATACTCAAATCCTCTCGATATGAAGGCCAACATACCATTTGCCTTCTTCACTGCATGCTGTACCTGCATGCCAACTTTCAATGACTGATGTACCATGACACCCAGGTCTCGTTGCACCTCCCCTTTTCCTAATCTGTCACCATTCAGATAATCTGCAATGGAATGGAATGGATGGGAGGGAGCGGGGATAGGTAGACGGGATGGGGGAACATAACATAAGAACTAGGAGCAGGAGTCGGCCATACGGCCCCTCGAGCCTGCTCCGCCATTTAATAAGATCACGGCTGATCTGATCATGGACTCAGCTCCACTTCCCCGCCCACTCCCCATAACCCTCGACTCCCTTATCACTCAAAAATCTGTCTATCTCCACCTTAAATATATTCAATGACCCAGCCTCCACAGCTCTCTGAGGCAGAGAATTCCACAGATTTACAACCCTTTGAAAGAAGAAATTCCTCCTCATCGCCATCTTAAATTCTGAGACTATGTGCCCCCTCGTTCTAGATTCCCCCACGAGGGGAAACATCCTCTCTGCATCTACTCTGTCCAGCCCCCTCAGAATCTTATACATTTCGTTAAGATCACCTCTCATTCTTCTAAACTCCAATGAGAACAGGCCCAACCTGCTCAACCTTTCCTCATAAGTCAACCCCCTCATCTCAGGAATCAACCGAGTGAATCTTCTCTGAACTGCCTCCAATGCGAGAACATCCTTCCTTAAATACGGAGACCAAAACTGCACGCAGTACTCCAGGTGTGGCCTGACCAATGCCCTGTACAGTTGTAACATAGAAACATAGAAAATAGGTGCAGGAGCAGGCCATTCAGCCCCTCTAGCCTGCACCGCCATTCAATGAGTTCATGGCTGAACATGAAACTTCAGTACCCCCTTCCTGCTTTCTCGCCATAACCCTTGATCCCCCGAGTAGTAAGGACTTCATCTAACTCCCTTTTGAATATATTTAGTGAATTGGCCTCAACTACTTTCTGTGGTAGAGAATTCCACAGGTTCACCACTCTCTGGGTGAAGAAGTTTCTCCTCATCTCGGTCCTAAATGGCTTACCCCTTATCCTCAGACTGTGACCCCTGGTTCTGGACTTCCCCAACATTGGGAACATTCTTTCTGCATCTAACCTGTCTAAACCCGTCAGAATTTTAAACGTTTCTATGAGGTCCCCTCTCATTCTTCTGAACTCCAGTGAATACAAGCCCAATTGATCCAATTGTAGCAGGACTTCTCTGCTTTTATACTCCATCCCCCTTGCAATAAAGGCCAACGTTCCATTTGCCTTCCTGATCACTTGCTGTACCTGCATACTCACTTCTTGTGTTTCGCGACTTTTGCCGAGAGAGAATGTGAATTGGAAAGGGTGCGGTTACCGGCAGTTGTAAACGCGTTTAATCCCCTCGTGGTTGACCCGGACGTGTCTCCGTAAACTCGGCGCGGAGCAGAACGATCTCTCGCAGAGTCGGCACGGGAACTTCTTCATCGCCTGCCGGCAACAGGGGAATAACACACAGCCGGGAATGTTAGTCACAGCTCGGGGACACACACCGTGCCCTGCACGTACCCCCACCCCCCCGCCCACCGACACATCTCAAACATCGCAAGGCACTGCATCAGCAACCGGTAACTCTACTGCGGCAATTGCGGCTACACCGGCAGCCATTCAGTGCACAGTCACCTCGCACAGACATCATTGCGGTGATGGCGATGGTTGACGGAATCATTTTTGGTCGGGGCACCGTATCAAACGCCACAGACAGATGAATGACTACCCAAGGGGGCAGATGGGGTCTCGAGATCCAAAGCGACCTTCATTATCCCTGGGAGTGTTTGATGGGGACAGTGTAGAGGGAGCTTTACTCTGTATCTAACCCCCTGTACCTGCCCTGGGAGTGTTTGATGGGGACAGTGCAGAGGGAGCTTTACTCTGTATCTAACCCCCTGTACCTGCCCTGGGAGTGTTTGATGGGGACAGTGCAGAGGGAGCTTTCTCTGTATCTAACCCCCTGTACCTGCCCTGGGAGTGTTTGATGGGGACAGTGTAGAGGGAGCTTTACTCTGTATCTAACCCCCTGTACCTGTCCTGGGAGTGTTTGATGGGGACAGTGTAGAGGGAGCTTTACTCTGTATCTAACCCCGTGCTGTACCTGCCCTGGGAATGTTTGATGGGACAGTGTAGAGGGAGCTTTACTCTGTATCTAACCCCCTGTACCTGTCCTGGGAGTGTTTGATGGGACAGTGTAGAGGGAGCTTTACTCTGTATCTAACCCCGTGCTGCACCTGCCCTGGGAGTGTTTATGGAGGCCTGAAGCATTGCAAAATAAGAATCCAGGAGTTTCGAAGCCAATGCCACAGCGGGCACGGTTCGAGCGGAGACCGATGGAGGTGAGCGACGGGAGGTGCGAGTCCTTGGCTCACGATCACCCGGTGCTGACCAGACACACGACTGCGTCCCGCGTACACTGACCTTGCCATGGTCTTTCTTCATGTGGGCGACGTACTCCTCTCGCTCGGGGAACCACATCTGACACTGCCCGCACGTCCAGCCCGCGTTCTTCAACTTCAGCCGCATCTCCTTCCGCCGCTGGAGGGTCAGCACGGCCTTGGGGCTGGAGGACGACTCGTCAGTCGATGAGTCCGTGGAGCCCGGACTCGACTTTGCCGCTGGCTTCACCGGCGGCACGATCCGGGTCTGGATCACGTCCTCGCTTTTCAAGCTGGAATGGGTGGTCTGAGGGGAGGGAGGCAGCATTTATTCTTGTGCCCCTCCGACAGTGCGGCGCTCCCTCAGTACCACCCCTCCGACAGTGCGGGGCTCCCTCAGTACTGCCCCTCCGACAGTGCGGCACTCCCTCAGTACCGCCCCTCCGACAGTGCGGCACTCCCTCAGTACCGCCCCTCCGACAGTGCGGCGCTCCCTCAGTACTGCCCCTCCGACAGTGCGGCGCTCCCTCAGTACTGCCCCTCCGACAGTGCGGCGCTCCCTCAGTACTGCCCCTCCGACAGTGCGAGGCTCCCTCAGTACTGCCCCTCCGACAGTGCGGCACTCCCTCAGTACCGCCCCTCCAACAGTGCGGCGCTCCCTCAGTACTGCCCCTCCGACAGTGCGGCACTCCCTCAGTACCGCCCCTCCGACAGTGCGGCGCTCCCTCAGTACTGCCCCTCCGACAGTGCGGCACTCCCTCAGTACCGCCCCTCCGACAGTGCGGCGCTCCCTCAGTACCGCCCCTCCGACAGCACACCCTCAGTACCCCCCACTACTGACTCTTCCCCACCCAACCCAGTTTGACCCCTCACCTTGATGTGCTCCATCATGGTCCGTTTCTGTGCAAAGAGCACTGGGCAGTGCGGGCACTTGAAGACACTGACCCGCTGCTTGCTCAGGTGCTGGTCAAAGTGGGCACTTAGCAATGGCTGATGAGTAAAGACGGTATCACACATGGCGCATTTGTGAATCACTCTGTGGGAGAGGGTGAGAGGGTGAGAGGGTGAGAGGGTGAGAGGGTGAGAGGGTGAGAGGGTGAGAGGGTGAGAGGGTGAGAGGGTGAGAGGGTGAGAGGGTGAGAGGGTGAGAGGGGGAAAAAAGAAACAAAAGTTAATGGTAACTCCTCGGGGCAGAGGGTTTTAAATGCCCGCTGCCACAGTAATTAGCATTACAAGGAACCAGGTCAGAGTTTAACATATCCCGCACTGGGAGGGGATCTCACTTAACCAGTCCTGTTGTAGGTTCAACTCCCATTCCAGACACCCAACCACAAAATCCAGGCCGACACTCCCAGTGCAGTGCCGAGGGAGCGCCGCACCGTCGGAGGGGCCATCATTCGGATGAGACCTTAAACTGAGGCCCCGTCTGCTCTCCTGTCAAGTGGGCAAAAAAGATACAACGGCACTATTTTGAAGAAGTGCTGGGGGAGTTCTGTCCGGTGTCCTGGGGCCAATATTTATGCCTCAATCAATAAAACAAAAAAAAAAAACCCCAGCTGATCTGGGTCTTTATCACATTGCTGAGTGTGGGAGCTTGCTGTGCGCAAATTGAGCTGCCGCGTTTCCCACATTACAACAGTGACCGCACTCCAGAAGTACTTCACTGGCTGTAAAGCGCTTAGAGACGTCCGGTGGTCGGGAAAGGCGCTATAGAAATGCAAGTCTTTATTTCAGATATTAAACGTGATTGGGCTATTCAGCCACGGGGGGGGCATCACGGTCAAAACCAACCTGGTGCACACGGGTGCTCTCGGCCTGCAGGGACGACTGGATTCTGTGCCCGGTACAACTGCAGGCGCCTCCCGACTGCCCCAGCGAGGTTTGCTCACAGCTCGGCTCAGCACCAACCACACTGGGGCGAGGCATGTAACGGGCCACACCACCGTCCTCAGCCACTCTCCCATCATCGAACGCAAGGCCGTACTCTGCAGGCTGTCCTCCCCGTGCCCCAGGTCACCAGCCATTGTTTGAGAAGTTATTTCTCGCTCTCTCTGGCTCCGTATCCCTGCACCTACCGCCCTTCACCAACCTCTCTGGCTTTGGTCGATAAACATGTATCGAACCGTGGTTAGACCACACTTGGAGCACCGTGCACAGTTCTGGTCTCCATATACCTGGGTTAGACCACACTTGGAGCACCGTGCACAGTTCTGGTCTCCATATACCTGGGTTAGACCACACTTGGAGCACCGTGCACAGTTCTGGTCTCCATATACCGTGGTTAGACCACACTTGGAGCACCGTGCACAGTTCTGGTCTCCATATACCTGGGTTAGACCACACTTGGAGCACCGTGCACAGTTCTGGTCTCCATATACCTGGGTTAGACCACACTTGGAGCACCGTGCACAGTTCTGGTCTCCATATACCTGGGTTAGACCACACTTGGAGCACTGTGCACAGTTCTAGTCTCCATATACCGTGGTTAGACCACACTTGGAGCACCGTGCACAGTTCTGGTCTCTATATACCTGGGTTAGCCCACACTTGGAGCACTGTGTACAGTTCTGGTCTCCATATACCTGGGTTAGACCACACTTGGAGCACTGTGCACAGTTCTGGTCTCCATATACCTGGGTTAGACCACACTTGGAGCACCGTGCACAGTTCTGGTCTCCATATACCTGGGTTAGCCCACACTTGGAGCACTGTGCACAGTTCTGGTCTCTATATACCTGGGTTAGACCGCACTTGGAGCACCGTGCACAGTTCTGGTCTCCATATACCTGGGTTAGCCCACACTTGGAGCACTGTGCACAGTTCTGGTCTCTATATACCTGGGTTAGACCGCACTTGGAGCACCGTGCACAGTTCTGGTCTCCATATACCTGGGTTAGACCACACTTGGAGCACCGTGCACAGTTCTGGTCTCCATATACCTGGGTTAGACCACACTTGGAGCACCGTGCACAGTTCTGGTCTCCATATACCGTGGTTAGACCACACTTGGAGCACCGTGCACAGTTCTGGTCTCCATATACCTGGGTTAGACCACACTTGGAGCACCGTGCACAGTTCTGGTCTCCATATACCTGGGTTAGACCACACTTGGAGCACCGTGCACAGTTCTGGTCTCCATATACCTGGGTTAGACCACACTTGGAGCACTGTGCACAGTTCTAGTCTCCATATACCGTGGTTAGACCACACTTGGAGCACCGTGCACAGTTCTGGTCTCTATATACCTGGGTTAGCCCACACTTGGAGCACTGTGTACAGTTCTGGTCTCCATATACCTGGGTTAGACCACACTTGGAGCACTGTGCACAGTTCTGGTCTCCATATACCTGGGTTAGACCACACTTGGAGCACCGTGCACAGTTCTGGTCTCCATATACCTGGGTTAGCCCACACTTGGAGCACTGTGCACAGTTCCGGTCTCTATATACCTGGGTTAGACCGCACTTGGAGCACCGTGCACAGTTCTGGTCTCCATATACCTGGGTTAGCCCACACTTGGAGCACTGTGCACAGTTCTGGTCTCTATATACCTGGGTTAGACCGCACTTGGAGCACCGTGCACAGTTCTGGTCTCCATATACCTGGGTTAGACCACACTTGGAGCACCGTGCACAGTTCTGGTCTCTATATACCTGGGTTAGCCCACACTTGGAGCACCGTGCACAGTTCTGGTCTCTATATACCTGGGTTAGACCACACTGGAAGCACTGTGCACAGTTCTGGTCTCCATACACCTGGGTTAGTCCACACTTGGAGCACTGTGCACAGTTCTGGTCTCGATATACCTGGGTTAGACCACACTTGGAGCACTGTGCACAGTTCTGGTCTCGATATACCTGGGTTAGACCACACTTGGAGCACCGTGCACAGTTCTGGTCTCCATACACCTGGGTTAGTCCACACTTGGAGCACTGTGCACAGTTCTGGTCTCGATATACCTGGGTTAGCCCACACTTGGAGCCCTGTGCACAGTTCTGCACAGCATAGTACGGACCAAGAGCTGGAAAATGTGATTAGGCTGGGTAGCTCTTTCTTCGGCCAGCGCGGACATGATGGGCCAAATGGCCTCCTTCTGTGCCGTACATTAATATGATTCTACGGGACACGAGACCACCCGCACTTCGAAACCCTCCCGCCTGCCACTCACTTGGCTTGCTGGTTACTGATGCCCGGGTGCTGTGTGTAGATGTGCGAGTGGGCACTGGGGGCCGATTTGAACGCCATCGGGCAGATTGGGCACTTGTGGAAGGCCTCACAGTGTACGTCCTGGATGTGAGACTTGATCGAGGTGATCCCTCCGTACACCACTCCGCACTGGGGGCACCTTCGGGAGAAAAGAGAGAGAGAGAGATCGGTTTAAGCAACACTGGATTATTAAATACCATGGCGTTGAAGAGCCCAGGGCTGTGTCTCTCCGCACAGGAGCTCTGAAGCACAGTATGCAAAGTTGAGGAGTATCTCCCGGACAGCTTGGGTACTCATTTTGGTTCTTGCTTGAGCCGCAGACTGAATGATACAAAGAACTTGCATTTCTATAGCGCCTTTCACAACCTCAGGACGTTGCAAAGCGCTTTACAACCACTGAAGTACTTTGGAAGTGCAGTCATTGTTGTAATGCAGGAAATGCGGCAGCTTAATGTGCGCACAGCAAGCTCCCACAGACAGCAACGATTTGTTTGTTTAGTGATGTTGGTTGAGGGATAAATATTGGCCCAAGGACACCGGGGAGAACTCCCCCTGCTCTTCTTCCAATAGTGGCCCCGGGATCTTTTACATCCACCCGAGAGGGCAGACGGGGCCTCGGTTTAACGTCTCATCCAAAAGACGGCACCTCCGACAGTGCAGCCTCCCTCAGTACTGCCCCTCCGACAGTGCGGCGCTCCCTCAGTACTGCCCCTCCGACAGTGCAGCCTCCCTCAGTACTGCCCCTCCGACAGTGCGCCGCTCCCTCTGTACTGCCCCTCCGACAGTGCGCCGCTCCCTCAGTACTGCCCCTCAGACAGTGCGGCGCTCCCTCAGTACTGCCCCTCCGACAGTGCGGCAGTCCCTCAGTATTGCCCCTCCGACAGTGCGGCGCTCCCTCAGTACCGCCCCTCCGACAGTGCGGGGCTCCCTCAGTACTGCCCCTCCGACAGTGCGGGGCTCCCTCAGTATTGCCCCTCCGACAGTGCGCCGCTCCCTCAGTACTGCCCTCCCTCAGTACTGCCCCTCCGACAGTGCGGCGCTCCCTCAGTACTGCCCCTCCGACAGTGCGGCAGTCCCTCAGTATTGCCCCTCCGACAGTACAGCGCTCCCTCAGTACCGCCCCTCCGACAGTCCCTCAGTACTGCCCCTCCGACAGCGCGGCGCTCCCTCAGCATTGCGAGAGTGTCGGCCTGGATTTTGTGCTTCAGACTCTGGAGTGGGACTTGAACCCACCACCTTCTGACTCAGCGAGACGATAGTGCTGCTCACTGAGCCACAATCACCAGGATGACTACACATCAAAAAGTATTTCACTGGGTGTAGAGCACTTTGTGACGACTGGAGATTGTGAAAGACGCAATATAAATACAAGTTCTCTCTTAACTTCCCATCTCTCCCACCGCAGGGATAATGTCCCACTGCACATGTCCGTATCAGTCACCGCCCCCCCCCCCCCGGGAGACCATGGGCCAAGTGACCTACAACACACACACAGTCAGGAAGTTTGATCGAACGTTTTCAGAGCGAAACAAGCCGGAAGGACGGAAGAGCTGGTTGCTCAGAAGCTGCACTGTCATCATCATCGGCAGTCCCTCGGGATCGAGGGAGACTTGCTTCCACTCCTGAAGTGAGTCCTTCGGTGGCTGAACAGCCCAATACGAGAGCCACAGACCCTGTCACAGGTGGGACAGACAGTGGTTGAGGGAAGGGGAGGGTGGGACTGGTTTGCCGCACGCTCCTTCCGCTGCCTGCGCTTGGTTTCTGCACGCTCTCGGCGACGAGACTCGAGGTGCTCAGCGCCCTCCCGGATGCACTTCCTCCACTCAGGGCGGACTGGTCTTTGGGCCCAGGGACTCCCAGGTGTCGGTGGGGGATGTTGCACTTTATCAGGGAGGCTTTGAGGGTGGTCCCTTGTAACGTTTCCTCTGCCCACCTTTGGCTCGTTTGCCGTGAAGGAGTTCCGAGTAGAGCGCTTGCTTTGGGAGTCTCGTGTCTGGGGACATGCGGACAATGTGGCCCCGCCCAGCGGAGCTGGTCGAGTGTGGTCAGTGCTTCGATGCTGGGGATGTTGGCCTGGTCGAGGACGCTAACGGTGGTGCGTCTGTCCTCCCAGGGGATTTGCAGAGACATCGTTGGGTGGTATTTCTCCAGCGACTTGAGGTGTCCACTGTACATGGTCCACGTCTCTGAGCCATACAGGAGGGCGGGTATCACTACAGCCCTGTAGACCATGAGCTTGGTGGCAGATTTGAGGGGCCTGGTCTTCAAACATTCTTTTCCTCATGTGGCCAAAGGCTGCACTAGCGCACTGGAGGCGGTGTTGGATCTCGTCGTCAATGTCTGCTCTTGTTGATAAGAGGCTCCCGAGGTGTGGGAAATGGTAGCACAGGGTCGGTAGGATTTTATAAACCGCTGCTCCTCCGTCCAACAGGTTGCAGACACTGTCTCCACTTCTCTCAGCCCAGCTCCCGTCCGGCGAGAGACAGAGAACCGGGGTTAAGTCCCAGTCGGTGTTCCAAAGCAACACAAACCCTTCCCTGCCCACGGCTCCTACCGGGTAAACACACCAGGTGGCGCTGGGCTGATCCCTCACGGAGCACGGGGTCGGGTTAAACAGACCAGCGCCAACGCACACGCTCCCGCTCACTGGCCAGCGTCTCCCGCTGTAAACTGGGCGCCAATACTGAGCCTGGACGGAATGGGGTTTAACTACGGTAAGCGTTCCGCTCGAACCACCTCGGGGCTCGCGCAGGAGGGAGGGCCGCGTGGGGGATGGAGGGAGGGTAGCGAGGGTATAAGATTCTGAGTGGGCCTCGGCAGAGTAGACGCAGAGAGGATGTTTCCCCTCGTGGAGGGAAATCTAGAACTCGGGGGGGGGGGGGGGGGGGCATAGTTTCGGAATAAGGCAGAAATGAGGAGGAATTTCTTCTCTCTCCGAGGGTGGTGAATCTGTGGAATTCTGCGCCCCGGGGAGCTGTGGAGGCTGGGTCATTGAATTTTGAACGATAAGGGAGCCAAGGGTCACGGGGAGCGGGCGGGGAACTGGAGCCGAGTCCATGATCAGATCGCCCGCGATCTTATTGAATGGTGGCGCAGGCTCGAGGGGCCGAATGGCCGACTCTTGCTCCTGTTCATACTTGGGGGTGGGGGGGTAACGTGTGCCCGATATTTCATGGGAACACGGCAGAGTGAGGGGGGGGGAGAGAAATCCAGCGAGAGACAGAGAACCGGGGTCAAGTCCCAGTCGGTGGCAGTGCTTCCGGAACCAGCTTCCAGAGGCTGTTTATCTCCAACAACGGGCACAATATCAGGCCGTTGAGAAGGATCTCCAACTGCAGTGTTGACATAGCCCCACTCCCAATCAATTCTTCAACACACCGTCTCTTCCAATCAGCCGAATAATTGACACTTTTTTTTCTGGCCAGATTAAAAAAAAAACTTGAACTGGGCAATAATTTGAATGAAATATCAGCAGTTTGGAATTTAGCAGTGAAAAATAAAATTCAGATAATGTGAACAAAGCAGCTTTGAATCGCGTGGACTTTACTCGGAGGACTTCCGTCACCAGTTAAGGGAGCGTGCCACAACTACGCTGCTGGCAACACTGCGCCCTGATCCGCGAACCCCGGGGCCGCCCTCGCCCGCCCGCCCCCTCGCCCGCCCCCCTCGCCCGCCCCCCCCCTCGCCCGCCCCCCCCGTCACCTACTTGTATCCGACCTTGCGGGCAAAGTGAAAGCAGAAGTCCTTGGCGTGCCCCTGGATGTGGGTGGCCCGGCAGGCCCCGCCACACTCGGGGCAGGTGCATGGCGACTTGCTCTTGTGCAGGCGGTAGTGGGCGGCGTAGCTGCACTTGGTGGGCAGCAACATCTGGCACAGCTGGCACACCTGCGGGGAGGAAGCAATGCAAGCACGTCAGAGAGAGCAGCCCCGGGAGCAGGCCCCTCCGCCATTCAATTATATTTATTAGCAGGGATACAGGATTGGCTAACTGACAGAGGACACAGCGTCGGGATAAATGGCCCATTCTCGGGTCGGCAATCAGTGACCCGTGGGGGGCCGCAGGGATCAGTGCTGGGACCCCAACTATTTACAATCTATATTAACGACTTGGAAGAAGGGACCGAGTGTAACGGAGCCAAGTTTGCTGACGATACAAAGATGGGAGGAAAAGCAATGTGTGAGGAGGACACAAAAAAATCTGCAAAAGGACAGAGACAGGCTCAGGTGAGTGGGCAAAAATTAGGCAGATGGAGTATAATGTGGGAAAGTGTGAGGTCATGCACTTTGGCAGAAAAAAATCAAAGAGCAAGTTATTATTTAAATGGAGTAAGATTGCAAAGTGCTGCAGTACAGCGGGACCTGGGGGTTACTTGTGCATGAAACACAAAAGGATAGTATGCAGGTACAGCAAGTGATCAGGAAGGTCAATGGTATCTTGGCCTTTATTGCAAAGGGGATGGAGTATAAAAGCAGGGAAGTCTTGCTACAGCTATACAGGGTATTGGTGAGGCCACACCTGGAATACTGCGTGCAGTTTTGGTTTCCGTATTTATGAAAGGATAGACCTGCTTTGGAGGCAGTTCAGAGAAGGTTCACTCGGTTGATTCCGGGAGATGAGGGGGTTGACTTATGAGGAAAGGTTGAGGAGGTTGGGCCTCTACTCATTGGAATTCAGAAGAATGAGAGGTGATCTTATCGAAACGTATCAGATTATGAGGGGGCTCGACAAGGTGGATGCAGAGAGGATGTTTCCACTGATGGGGGAGACTAGAACTAGGGGGCACGGTCTTAGAATAAGGGGCCGCCCATTTAAAACTGAGATGAGGAGAAATTTCTTCTCTCGGAGGGTTGTAAATCTGTGAAATTCGTTGCCTGAGAGAGCTGTGGAAGCCGGGACATTGAATAAATTTAAGACAGAAATAGACAGTTTCTTAACCGATAAGGGGGCGGGCAGGGAAGTGGAGCTGAGTCCATGAGTTAAATGGCGGAGCAGACTCGAAGGGCCGTATGGCCTACTCCTGTTCCTATTTATGTTCTTAAACAGCTGCAGGAGACGACCACTGGGCCCCTCGAGCCTCGCCCCGCCATTCAATGAGATCGCGGCTAGTCATCTGCCTCAACTCCACTTCCCCGTGCTTGCAAATGTTGCGCCTACGCCGCCTCCAGAGAACGCAACCACCACACCAAAGACATGCCGAGGCGGCCATTTTGGACCATCGCCAAAGCCCTTCAGCGATCGCCCCTCCGTCTCGATGACCGACGGCGAAATGCTTGGAAGAACTGCGACCTACGAAATGGATTCCTTAGAGGAGCCCACAGTACAACCTGAAGGATCAAACCTTCCTCGCAAACAGTGGACAACCATCAACCATAAGAACTAGGAGCTATAGCCATTCGGCCCCTCGAGCCTGCTCCGCCATTCAATGAGATCACGGCTGATCTTCGACCTCAACTCCACTTTCCCCGCCCGATCCCTCGATTCCCTTAATATCCAACAATCTATCGATCTCAGCCTTGAATATACTCAGTGACTGAGCCTCCACAGCCCTCTGGGGCAGAGAATTCCAAAGATTCACCTCCCTCTGAGTGAAGAAATTCCTCCTCATCTCAGTCCTCAATGGCCGAGCCCTTATCCTGAGACTGTGACCCCTGGTTCTAGACTCCCCAGCCCGGGGGAAACATCCTCCCTGCATCTACCCTGTCAAGCCCTGTAAGAATGTTGTATGTTTCAATGAGATCACCCTCTCATTCTTCTAAACTCCAGAGAATATCAGCCCAGTCTACTCAATCTCTCCTCATAGGACAATCCCCCCCTCCCAGGAATCAGTCTGGTGAACCTTCGCTGCACTCCCTCTGTGGCAAGTATATCCTTCCTTAGGTAAGGAGACCCAAACTGTGCACAATACTCCAGGTGTGGTCTCACCAGGGCCCGATATAATCGCAGTAAGACGTCTTTACTCTTATACTCAAATCCTCCTGTAATAAAGGCCAACAGGCCATTTGCTTTAATCACTTGCTGTACCTGCAGGTTAACTTTCAGTGGTTCGTGTACACGGACACCCAGGTCCCTCTGAACACCGACATTTCACAATCTCTCACCGTTTAAAGAACACTCTGCTTTTCTATTGTTCCGACCAAAGTGGATAACTTCACATTTCTCCACATTATATTCCATTTGCCATGTTCTTGCCCACTCACTTAGCCATGTCTGTAGCCCCTTGAGGCCTCTTTGCATCCTCCTCACAACTTGCATTCCCACCGAGCTTTGTATCATCAGCAAACTTGGATAAATTACATTTGGTCCCCTCATCCCAATCATTGATATATATTGTGAATAGCTGGGGCCCCAGCACTGATCCCTGCGGCACTCCACTAGTTACAGCCTGCCAACCCGAAAATGACCCGTTTATTCCTACTCTGTTTTCAGTCCGTTAACCAATCCTCAATCCATGCTCGTATATTAACCCCAATCCCATGAGCCCTAATTTTGTTTAATAACAAAATGTGTGTGGCACCTTATCGAATACCTTCTGAAAATCCAATTACATCACATCCACTGGTTCCCCTTTATCTATTCTGCTAGTTACCCCAACAGATTTGTCAAACATTTGACATAAAGAATACATTAGTACCACAGAGTGACAGCGTGAGGGAGCTGGATTAACATCAGTAGAGATACAGTCAGTAACACAGGGTGCTGGGGGAGAGGGGTTACTGAGTGACAGTGTGAGGGAGCTGGATTAACATCAGTACAGATACAGTCAGTAACACAGGACGCTGGGGGAGAGGGGTTACTGAGTGACAGTGTGAGGGAGCTGGATTAACATCAGTACAGATACAGTCAGTAACACAGGGCGCTGGGGGAGAGGGGTTACTGAGTGACAGCGAGGGGGAACTGGATTAACATCAGTACAGATACAGTCAGTAACACAGGGTGCTGGGGGAGAGGGGTTACTGAGTGACAGTGTGAGGGAGCTGGATTAACATCAGTAGAGATACAGTCAGTAACACAGGGTGCTGGGGGAGAGGGGTTACTGAGTGACAGTGTGAGGGAGCTGGATTAACATCCGTACAGATACAGTCAGTAACAGGACGCTGGGGGAGAGGGGTTACTGAGTGACAGTGTGAGGGAGCTGGATTAACATCAGTACAGATACAGTCAGTAACACAGGACGCTGGGGGAGAGGGGTTACTGAGTGACAGCGAGGGGGAACTGGATTAACATCAGTACAGATACAGTCAGTAACACAGGGCGCTAGGGATGGGGTTACTGAGTGACAGTGTGAGGGAGCTGGATTAACATCAGTACAGATACAGTCAGTAACACAGGGCGCTGGGGGAGAGGGGGGGGGGGGTTACTGAGTGACAGTGTGAGGGAGCTGGATTAACATCAGTACAGATACAGTCAGTAACACAGGACGCTGGGGGAGAGGGGTTACTGAGTGACAGTGTGAGGGAGCTGGATTAACATCAGTACAGATACAGTCAGTAACACAGGGCGCTGGGGGAGAGGGGTTACTGAGTGACAGTGTGAGGGAGCTGGATTAACATCAGTACAGATACAGTCAGTAACACAGGGCGCTGGGGGAGAGGGGTTACTGAGTGACAGTGTGAGGGAGCTGGATTAACATCAGTACAGATAGTCAGTAACACAGGGCGCTGGGGGAGGAGGGAGGGAGGAGGGGGGGGGGGTTACTGAGTGACAGCGAGGGGGAACTGGATTATCAGTTAGCCTGAAGTGCTGTGCTCAGTTCTTGATTTTGTCATATTTCAGATGGGATACCCATCAAGTCTGTATCTGTATTTTTCCCACATGGATCACAGTTTATTGCCCAAACTCTTCCTGTTAACACATCATTATTTTCAATTCGTTTTACAGGATGTGGACGTCACGAGCAAGGCCAGCACCTACTGCCCATCCCCAATTGCCCTGGAGGAGGCGATGGTGAGCTACCTTTTTGACCTGCTGCCGTACGTGTGGTGAAATTACTCCCACCGTGCCCACAGTGGTTTGGTACAATCGAGTGGCTCGCTCGGCCATTTCAGAGGGCAGTTAAGCATCACAGAAAGGCCCAGCCTGGGTAAGGGCGGCACATGTCCAATAAAAAGGACATTAGTGAACCAGATGTGTTTTTAGTGATAGTTTCGTGGTCACCATTACTGATGCAGGCTTTTTATTGGAGATTTATTAAATCAGCTGCCATGGTGGGACATGAACTCATGTCTCTGGATCAATAGTCGGCCCCTGGATTACTAGCCCAGTAACATAACCACTATGGTACCGTACTCCAAGGCCAAACAGTTAGTTAGTGAGCAGCACAAGGTGGCAACAGGCAGCTGCTTCAAGAACGGGAGGGAATACGGGCGAGGTGTATGCGTTGGTGGGGTGAATGGAAGGGGCTGAACCCAGTTAAACGTAGGGAGTATGATTAAGAAGTTTGCAGATGACACTAACATCGGCTGTGTGGTTGATAATGAAGAAGAAAGCTGTGGACTGCAGGAAGATATCAATGAACTGGTCAGGCGGGCAGAACAGTGGCAAATGGAATTCAATCTAGAAGTGTGAGGTGATGCATTTGGGGAGGGCTAACAAGGCAAGGGAATACACATTAAATGATAGGGCACTGAGAAGTGTAGAGGAACAAAGGGGCCTGGGAGTGCAGGGCCACAGATCCCTGAAGGTAGCAGGCCAGGTGGATAAGGTGGTTAAGATGACATACGGAATGCTTGCCTTCATTAGCCGAGGCATGGAATACAAGAGCAGGAAGGTTATGCTTGAACTGTATAAACACTGGTTAGGCCACAGCTGGAGTACTGCGTGCAGTTCTGGTCACCACATTACAGGAAAGATGTGATTGCACTAGAGGGTTCAGAGGAGATTTACCAGGATGTTGCACTGGAGAGGGTACAGAGGAGATTTACCAGGATGTTGCACTGGAGAGGGTACAGAGGAGATTTACCAGCATGTTGCACTGGAGAGGGTACAGAGATTTACCAGGATGTTGCACTGGAGAGGGTACAGAGGAGATTTACCAGGATGTTGCACTAGAGAGGGTACAGAGGAGATTTACCAGGATGTTGCACTAGAGAGGGTACAAAGGAGATTTACCAGGATGTTGCACTAGAGAGGGTACAGAGATTTACCAGGATGTTGCACTAGAGAGGGTACAGATGAGATTTACCAAAATGTTGCACTGGAGAGGGTACAGAGGAGATTTACCAGGATATTGCAATAGAGAGGGTACAGAGGAGATTTACCAGGATGTTGCACTAGAGAGGGTACAAAGGAGATTTACCAGGATGTTGCACTCGAGAGGGTACAGAGGAGATTTACCAGGATGTTGCACTGGAGAGGGTGCAGAGAAGATTCACCAGGATGTTGCCCGTAGCAATGAGGAAAGATTGGATAGGCTGGGGTTGTTTTCTTTGGAACAGAGGAGGCTGAGGGGAGACCTGATTGAGGTGTATAAAATGATGAGGGGCCTGGATAGAGTGGATAGGACGGACCTGTTTCCCTCAGCAGAGGGGTCAACAACCAGGGGGCAGAGATTGAAAGTAATTGGGGGGAGGTTTAGAGGGGATTTGAGGGGAAATTTCTTCGAGTGTCAACATAAGAAATAGGAGAAGTTGGCCACATGGCCCCCTCGAGCTCCGCCATTCACTAAAATCATGGCTGATGGGTGGTGGGGGTCTGGGGAGGAACTCACGGCCCGAAAGGGTGGTAGAGGCAGAAACCCTCACCACATTTGGATGTGCAGCTTGAAGTGCCGTAACCCACAGGGCTACGGACCCAGAGCGGGAAAGTGGGATTAGTCTGGGTGGCTCTTGGTCGGCCGGCACGGACACGATGGGCCGAAATGGCCTCGTTCCGTGCTGTAAACGTCTCTATCTCCCCCTCCCCCCCCACCAACCCCCTCCCCCCCCCACCAACCCCCTCCCCCCCCCACCAACCCCCTCCCCACACTCACCTGCGCAGCCGCGCTGGGTGTCCCCACTTGGAAGTGCGCTGCCAGCCCGAGCCGGTCGGTGAACTGCTGCTCGCACTCGGTGCAGTTGAAGTTGTCGCTGGTGAGGAGGGCCGGGTCGGGGAGCAGGGGTATCGCCGGGGCGGGGGCCTGCGGGGGTCCGGGGGCCGCGCTCTTGCCGCCGGCCTTGGGGGTCCCGGCGGGCGGGCCCGAGGAGGAGGAGGAGGTCGTTGCCCCCACCACCGGCGCCACGTCGGGCTGGCCGATCATCTGGTCCAGGGTGATGGGCTTCATGACGAGGTTGGAGCACTGCATGACCAAGCCCTTGTCCTTGTGCTCGCGGGCGTGCAGCATCAGGCTGCAGCGGTTGAAGAAGACCAGCCGCTTGGCGCAGTGGTTGCAGGTCACGTCGATACGCATGCTACGGCGGTCATAGTGGCGGTACAGGCTCTTCTCCAGGGCGAAGGAGTCTCCGCACTCGAGGCAGCGGTACCCGGACGGGGGCAGTGCCAAGCAGCTGTCGGCCGGCGGGCACAGGTTGGGCTTGTAGGTGGGCAGCGGGTTCTTGCCGTTGAGCAGCTTGTGGAAGGCCTCCACCAGCGGGGCCTGGCTGCGGGCGACGGCGGCGGACGGGGCGGACTTCTGGGCCGAGGGGGCGCCGTTCACCGCCTTGGTGGCCAGCTGCAGGGTGGTGGTGGTGGTGGTGGCGGCGTACTTGGGAGCTGGGGCCAGGGCCTTGGCAGGGGCGGCAGGCACCGCGGGCAGCGTCTGGGGCACCAGGTTGAGGCTGGCCAGGTGGACGCTCTTGGAGACGGGCTTGGCCGAGGGGGCGGGGGCGCCCCCAGTGGCCTTCTGCGCGATGCTGGCCGCCACCAGCATGGCGGTGCTGGCGTTCTGGAAGGTGGAGGTGGGCAGGACGGTGCCCTTCACGATGGCGCCGTTGCCGAGCTGCAGGCTGACCACGTCGCCGCGGGCGGGAGCCGGGGCGGGCGTCTCCGTCCCGGGCGGAAGCAGACCCGTGGCGGGCCCTTCCCCCTCCCCCTCCTCCATCCGCTCCACCTCCTCGCCCGCCGCCGCTCCGCCATCGGGGTCGGACGGGACCCGCGTCACCGTGCGCATGATGTCACCGCTCGAAGTCTTGATGGTCTTGATGCGCACCTTGAGGGGCCGGGAGGAGCTGGTGGAGGAGGAGGCCTTGCTGCAGCCGCTGTCGTCGTCGTCGTCGTCGTCGTCGCTGGAGGCGCTGGGCGGGCTGTCAGGCCGCCTGGCCATCGGCCGGCCCAGGCACGGGGGCGAAGGGAAGGCCTCGGGGCTGCCCTTGGAGGTGCCAGTGGGCGACCCAGCGGGGCTGGGCAGGGGGGGCAGCAGCGGCTCGGCGGGGGGCTTGGGTTCGGGCGACACCGTTACGCCGGAGTTGGGGTCGGGGTCGGGCCAGGGCGAGACGGGGGAGGTCGGGAGGGGCGAGGAGAAGGCGCGATCGTCCCGCGCCCTGTCGGGGTCCTCGGGCAGGCTGGCCTCCGGCTCGCTGCTCTGCTCCATGGCCTCGGACTCCAAGTCCGACTGCTTCTCCTCCTCCTCCTCTTCCTCCTCCTCCTCCTCATCATCATCTTCATCCTCCTCCTCCCCCGCCTCATCATAGTCATCCTCCTCATCTTCGTCATCCGAGGATCTGGATTTGCCGTTGGCCCCCGTCTGCCGCTCGTGGTCGGGGGGAAAACTCCGGGAATACCCCTCGGGCGATTTCGGCGCCCCGCCCTCGCTCGGCGCCCGGGAACAACCGGAGGCCTGGAGGGCGGGCAGGGCGGGAAAGAGGGGGGAGCGACGGGAGAAGCGGCGGGGGTCCCGGCCCTTCTCCTCCGCGCCGGACCGCTCCTCGGCCGGGGCCGCAGCCTGGGTTTCCGGATCCCCGGCCGGGCTGTAGAGAGGGGGCAGCCCCTCGGTTTCCTTGCGCCCGGTTTTGGGCTGGCCGCTCGGCCAGCTCTCCGGGTCGGGGGTCGGCGACCCGGCCGGGTCGGGGGAGCGGACCGCCGGGCCGGCCTCGAAGCCGTTGAGCATGGGGCCGGAGTCAAAGCGGCGGCCCTCCGTGCCGGGGGAGTGGGGGGGCGAGGGGGACGCGCCCCGCTTGGGGCTGGCGCTGTTCTTGACGATCACGCTGACCGCTGGTTCGTCGGGCGGGGGCGCAGCGAGATCGGCGGCCGGGGTCTTGCCGGCGGTGGCTGGGGAAGGGGCTGGGGTAGCTTTCAGCGGGGCCTCGCCCTGGCTCGACTCAATGGTGTCCTTCGGATCCAGATCGGGAATGTCAAAGGCTGCCAACAGGTCATCAAAGTCAGGAGTGGTCATGTCGCCCATTATAGGAAGACTAGTTAAACCTGCAGAAGGAGACAAAGAGAGAGATATAGTTCCGGCTAATTTCACCTCCCCCCCTCTCCCTCCCCCACCGCCCCTCCCGAAGGTGCCGACTCTCATGGAGCTGTGGGCGCCAGTACCCCGCACGCGAGATCTTTCCCTCCGTGCCAGCCGACACAGCAAACGCTGCAGCCTCTTTGACTGGGTGAGGCATCACAGCCCAGCCCGATCCCCTTTCGCGAGCGACACCCACGCACAGAGGCAGCACCCACCCACCAGTGTCCCTGGATCAGCAGCGGGGGCTCACGACTCAATTGTCCCCTCCATAACCCGGGGATCGCCGATGCCGATCGTAATGCCGGTTACGATGCGTTTACACCCGAGGCAAAATCCGTTAACGCGCAGGGTGGGGGGAGGGGATCCAACTTAAAAATAAAAGAATAAAACTTCACGGTTTAACTTCATTAACGGCCGGCATTCGTTCCAGGAGCTGCCCCTTGTAACTTAATCTGAAGTTGGGTTGCCGCAGGGAAAATAAAAACATCCATCTACTCTCACGGGTTGTCAAGGCGCCCGGGGACCGACGGCAAGGTCAGGATCGCGTTTGCCGGCATCTCTGCTGACTCAGTATTGCGAGCCCACACGGTACCCGAGGCCCAAGTCTGCACCCGGCTGGGATGGCAGCGAGTGCTCGACAAAGGGTCTCGACGCCCCCCTCTGCTGGCCAGGGTCGGAGGGGAGACACATAACCCGAGGCCCCTGCTCCAGGCCGCCATCCAGTGACTCCCGCGGGAACGTACGTCGGTGCCAGGAAGGGGATTGCAGAGTGGCAGTGATGCCTTGCTTGCGGCCGGCAGGCATGGACTCGTGCGGCACGGGAGGCAGCCAATAGGATAACTGGCAAAAGAACCACACACCTTGCATTTATACGGCGCCTTTAACAAAGTAAAACAACCCCAAGGCGCTGCACAGGGGCGATTGTCAAACACCATTTGACACACAGCCGCACAAAGGAAAGGGAAGACTTGCATTTATATAGCGCCTTTCATGGCCACCGGACGTCTTAAGGCACTTTACAGCCAATGAAGTACTTTTGGTCGCTGTTGTAATGTGGGAAACGCGGCAGCTCAATTTGTGCACAGCAAGCTCCCACACACAGCAATGTGATAATGACCCGGATCGTCTGTTTTAGTGATGTTGGTCGAGGGATAAATATTGGTCCCAGGACACCGGAGAGTATTCCCCCTGCTCTTCTTCCTATAGTGGCCCCGGGATCTTTTACATCCACCCGAGAGGGCAGGCGGGGCCTCGGTTTAACATCTCATCCGAAAGACGGCCCCTCCGACAGTGCGGCGCTCCCTCAGTACTGCCCCTCCGATAATGCGGCGCTCCCTCAGCACTGCCCCTCCGACAATGCGGTGCACCCTCAGTACTGCCCCTCCAACAGTGCGGCGCTCCCTCAGTACTGCCCCTCCGACAGTGCGGCACTCCCTCAGTACCGCCCCTCCGACAGTGCGGCACTCCCTCAGTACCGCCCCTCCGACAGTGCGGCACTCCCTCAGTACTGCCCCTCCGACAGTGCGGCACTCCCTCAGTACTGCCCCTCCGACAGTGCGGCACTCCCTCAGTACTGCCCCTCCGACAGTGCGGCACTCCCTCAGTACCGCCCCTCCGACAGTGTGGCACTCCCTCAGTACCGCCCCTCCGACAGTGCGGCACTCCCTCAGTACCGCCCCTCCGACAGTGCGGCACTCCCTCAGTACTGTCCCTCCAACAGTGCGGTACCATCCCTGCAGAGACAGGACGGACGGACAGAATCACGCTTTTGAAGGTTTGAACCGCAGTGCTCTGTACGATTCTGACTGAATTGTGTGGGTTGATGGTTGCCAGCTGGTGCAGTATCAGCCGTGGCACAGAGAGTTGTGTCCTCGCCTCATGAGCCAGAAGGTTGTGGGTTCAATGCTTAGAGACTTCGAGAATTTAGCATAACTATGGCCGCCTATTTCCATCTCCGTAACATCGCCCGCCTCAGCTCATCTGCTACGGAAACCTTCATCCGTGCCTTTGTTACCTCCAGATTTGATTATTCCAACGCACTCCTGGCCGGCCTCCCACATTCTATCCTACGTAAACTAGAGGTGACCCAAAACTCGGCTACCCCCGTGTCCTAACTCGCACCCAGTCCCGCTCACCCATCACCCGCTGTGCTCGCTGCCCCCGTGTCCTAACTCACACCCAGTCCCGCTCACCCATCACCCCCTGTGCTCACTGACCCCGTGTCCTAACTCGCACCGAGTCCCGCTCACCCATCACCCCCTGTGCTCACTGACCCCGTGTCCTAACTCACACCCAGTCCCACTCACCCATCACCCCCTGTGCTCGCTGCCCCGTGTCCTAACTCGCACCGAGTCCCGCTCACCCATCGCCCCCTGTGCTCGCTGCCCCCGTGTCCTAACTCGCACCGAGTCCCGCTCACCCATCACCCGCTGTGCTCGCTGCCCCGTGTCCTAACTCGCACCGAGTCCCGCTCACCCATCACCCCCTGTGCTCACTGCCCCGTGTCCTAACTCGCACCCAGTCCCACTCACCCATCACCCCCTGTGCTCGCTGACCCGTGTCCTAACTCACACCGAGTCCCACTCACCCATCACCCCCTGTGCTCACTGCCCCGTGTCCTAACTCGCACCCAGTCCCACTCACCCATCACCCCCTGTGCTCACAGACCCGTGTCCTAACTCGCACCCAGTCCCACTCACCCATCACCCCCTGTGCTCACTGACCCGTGTCCTAACTCGCACCCAGTCCCACTCACCCATCACCCCCTGTGCTCGCTGACCCCGTGTCCTAACTCGCACCCAGTCCCACTCACCCATCACCCCCTGTGCTCACTGACCCGTGTCCTAACTCGCACCCAGTCCCACTCACCCATCACCCCCTGTGCTCACTGACCCGTGTCCTAACTCACACCCAGTCCCACTCACCCATCACCCCCTGTGCTCACTGACCCGTGTCCTAACTCGCACCCCGTCCCACTCACCCATCACCCACTGTGCTCGCTGACCCGTGTCCTAACTCACACCGAATCCCACTCACCCATCACCCCCTGTGCTCGCTGACCCGTGTCCTAACTCACACCGAGTCCCACTCACCCATCACCCCCTGTGCTCGCTGCCCCGTGTCCTAACTCGCACCGAGTCCCGCTCACCCATCACCCGCTGTGCTCGCTGACCCGTGTCCTAACTCGCACCGAGTCCCGCTCACCCATCACCCGCTGTGCTCGCTGACCCGTGTCCTAACTCACACCCAGTCCCACTCACCCATCACCCCCTGTGCTCGCTGCCCCCGTGTCCTAACTCACAACCAGTCCCGCTCACCCATCACCCCCTGTGCTCACTGCCCCGTGTCCTAACTCACACCCAGTCCCACTCACCCATCACCCCCTGTGCTCACTGCCCCGTGTCCTAACTCACACCCAGTCCTACTCACCCATCACCCCCTGTGCTCGCTGACCCGTGTTCTAACTCACACCGAGTCCCACTCACCCATCACCCCCTGTGCTCGCTGCCCCCGTGTCCTAACTCACAACCAGTCCCGCTCACCCATCACCCCCTGTGCTCACTGCCCCGTGTCCTAACTCACACCCAGTCCCACTCACCCATCACCCCCTGTGCTCGCTGCCCCCGTGTCCTAACTCACAACCAGTCCCGCTCACCCATCACCCCCTGTGCTCACTGCCCCGTGTCCTAACTCACACCCAGTCCCACTCACCCATCACCCCCTGTGCTCGCTGCCCCCGTGTCCTAACTCACACCCAGTCCCACTCACCCATCACCCCCTGTGCTCGCTGACCCCGTGTCCTAACTCACACCCAGTCCCACTCACCCATCACCCGCTGTGCTCGCTGACCCCGTGTCCTAACTCACACCCAGTCCCACTCACCCATCACCCCCTGTGCTCGCTGACCCGTGTCCTAACTCACACCCAGTCCCACTCACCCATCACCCCCTGTGCTCACTGCCCCGTGTCCTAACTCACACCCAGTCCCACTCACCCATCACCCGCTGTGCTCACTGCCCCGTGTCCTAACTCACACCCAGTCCCACTCACCCATCACCCCCTGTGCTCACTGCCCCGTGTCCTAACTCGCACCCCGTCCCGCTCACCCATCACCCGCTGTGCTCACTGCCCCGTGTCCTAACTCGCACCCAGTCCCACTCACCCATCACCCCCTGTGCTCACTGACCCCGTGTCCTAACTCACACCGAGTCCCGCTCACCCATCACCCCCTGTGCTCACTGCCCCGTGTCCTAACTCGCACCCAGTCCCACTCACCCATCACCCCCTGTGCTCACTGCCCCGTGTCCTAACTCACACCCAGTCCCGCTCACCCATCACCCCCTGTGCTCGCTCCCCCGTGTCCTAACTCACACCCAGTCCCACTCACCCATCACCCCCTGTGCTCACTGCCCCGTGTCCTAACTCACACCGAGTCCCGCTCACCCATCACCCCCTGTGCTCACTGCCCCGTGTCCTAACTCGCACCCAGTCCCGCTCACCCATCACCCCCTGTGCTCACTGCCCCGTGTCCTAACTCACACCCAGTCCCACTCACCCATCACCCCCTGTGCTCACTGACCCCGTGTCCTAACTCGCACCGAGTCCCGCTCACCCATCACCCCCTGTGCTCACTGCCCCGTGTCCTAACTCACACCCAGTCCCACTCACCCATCACCCCCTGTGCTCGCTGACCTACGTTGGTTTCCAGTGAAGCAACGCCTCGATTTCAAAATTCTCATCCTCGTTTGCAAATCTCTCCATCGCCCTCGCCCCTCCCTATCTCTGTAACCCCCTCCAGCCCCTACACCCCTCCCTGTAACCCCCTCCAGCCCCTACACCCCTCCCTATCTCTGTAACCCCCTCCAGCCCCACAACCCTCCGAGATGTCTGCGCTCTTCTAATTCTGCCCTCTGGGAATTAAAATTTCAGGGGTATCTGACAATTCAGAAAGATAGACAAGAAGGGAAAGGAGGTGGGGTAGTTCTGTTAATAAAGGATGATATCAAGGCAGTTGAGAGACGATATTGGCTCCAATGAACAAAATGTTGAATCATTGTGGGTGGAGATTTGTGATAGTATGGGGAAAAAGTCACTGGTGGGCGTAGTTTATCGGCCTCCAAATAATAACTTCACGGTGGGGCGGACAATAATCAAGGGAATAATGGAGGCATGTGA
Source organism: Pristiophorus japonicus (assembly GCF_044704955.1). Lineage (NCBI taxonomy): Eukaryota > Metazoa > Chordata > Chondrichthyes > Pristiophoridae > Pristiophorus > Pristiophorus japonicus. The sequence continues at coordinate 2,895,733 of NC_092006.1, forward strand.
AAAAGGAATGGCAGTAATCATGGGGGATTTCAACCTACATATCGATTGGTCAAATCAAATCGCACGGGGTAGCCTTGAGGAGGAATTCATAGAATGCATACGGGATTGTTTCTTAGAACAGTATGTTACAGAACCTACAAGGGAGCAAGCTATCTTAGATCTGGTCCTGTGTAATGAGACAGGAATAATAAATGATCTCCTAGTAAAAGATCCTCTCGGAATGAGTGATCACAGTATGGTTGAATTTGTAATACAGATTGAGGGTGAGGAAGTTGTGTCAGAAACGAGCATACTATGCTTAAACAAAGGGGACTACAGTGGGATGAGGGCAGAGTTGGCTAAAGTAGACTGGAAACACAGACTAAACGGTGGCACAATTGAGGAACAGTGGAGGACTTTTAAGGAGCTCTTTCATCGTGCTCAACAAAAATATATTCCAGTGAAAAAGAAGGGCGGTAAGAGAAGGGATAACCAGCCGTGGATAACCAAGGAAATAAAGGAGAGTATCAAATTAAAAACCAATGCATATAAGGTGGCCAAGGTTAGTGGGAAACTAGAAGATTGGGAACATTTTAAACGACAGCAAAGAATGACTAAGAAAGCAATAAACAAAGGAAAGATAGATTACAAAAGTAGACCTGCGCAAAACATAAAAACAGATAGTATATATAAAACGGAAAAGAGTGACTAAAGTCAATGTTGGTCCCTTAGAAGATGAGAAGGGGGATTTAATAATGGGAAATGTGGAAATGGCCGAGACCTTAAACAATTATTTTGCTTCGGTCTTCACAGTGGAAGACACAAAAACCATGCCAGAAATTGCTGGTCACGGGAATGTGGGAAGGGAGGACCTTGAGACAATCACTATCACTAGGGGGGTAGTGCTGGAGAGGTGTACCGGTAGGATGTGGTGTATTTAGATTTCCAAAAGGCATTCGATAAGGTGCCACACAAAAGGTTACTGCAGAAGATAAAGGTACGCAGAGTCAGAGGAAATGTATTAGCATGGTTAGAGAATTGGCTGGCTTACAGAAAGCAGGAGTCGGGATAAATGGGTCCTTTTTGGGTTCGAAATTGGTGGTTAGTGGTGTGCCACAGGGATCGGTGCTGGGACCACAACTGTTTACAATATACATAGATGACCTGGAAGAGGGAAGAGAGTGTAGTGCAACAAAATTTGCAGATGACACAAAGATTAGTGGGAAAGCGGGTTGTGTAGAGGACACAGAGAGGCTGCAAAGAGATTTGGATAGGTTAAGCAAATGGGCTAAGGTTTGGCAGATGGAGTACAATGTCGGAAAATGTGAGAGCATCCACCTTGGGAAAAAAAAACAGTAAAAGGGAATATTATTTGAATGGGGAGAAATTACAACATGCTGCAGTGCAGAGGGACCTGGGGTCCTTGTGCATGAATCCCAAAAAGTTAGTCTGCAGGTGCAGCAGGTAATCAGGAAGGTGAATGGAATGTTGGCCTTCATTGCGAGAGGGATGGAGTACAAAAGCAGGGAGGTCCTGCTGCAACTGTACAGGGTATTGGTGAGGCCACACCTGGAGTACTGTGTGCAGTTTTGGTCATCTTACTTAAGGAAGGATATACTAGCTTTGGAGGGGGTACAGAGACGATTCACTAGGCTGATTCCGGAGATGAGGGAGTTACCTTATGATGATAGATTGAGTAGACTGGGTCTTTACTCGTTGGAGTTCAGAAGGATGAGGGGTGATCTTATAGAAACATTTAAAATAATGAAAGGGATAGACAGGATAGAGGCAGAGAGGTTGTTTCCACTGGTCGAGGAGACTAAAACTAGGGGGCACAGCCTCAAAATACAGGGGAGCCAATTTAAAACCGAGTTGAGAAGGAATTTCTTCTCCCAGAGGGTTGTGAATCTGTGGAATTCTCTACCCAAGGAAGCAGTTGAGGCTAGCTCATTGAAAGTATTCAAGTCACAGATAGATAGATTTTTAACCAATAAGGGAATTAAGGGTTACGGGGAGCGGGCGGGTAAGTGGAGCTGAGTCCACGGCCAGATCAGCCGTGATCTTGTTTAATGGCGGAGCCCGGCTCGAGGCTAGATGGCCTACTCCTGTTCCTAATTCTTGTGTTCTTATGTTCTCTTGCGCATCCCTGATTATAATCACTCCACCATCGGTGGCCGTGTCTTCAGCTGCCTGGGGCCCCAAGCTCTGGAACTCCCTCCCTATTCCTCTCCGCCTCTCTCTCCTCCTTTAAACGTTCCTTAAAACCGACTTCTTTGACCCAGCTTTTGATCACCTGTCCCTAATATCTCCCCATTTGGCTCTGTGTCAGATTATTGCGTTTTGCCTTGTAAGGCTGTGAAACGCCTTGATACGTTTCACTACGTTAAAAGCACTATATAAATAAAAGTTATTTTAGAAACATAGAAACTAGGTGCAGGAGTAGTCCATTCGGCCCTTCTAGCCTGCACCACCATTCAATGAGTTCATGGCTGAACATGCAACTTCAGTACCCCATTCCTGCTTTCTCACCACACAGTCTCAGAGTCTTGCTGTCTCTCAGTCCCTGCCCCACAGTCTCCTGTTCAGACAAGCAGCCGGGAACACTGTGTGACCAATAAATCCAGCAGTTTAACAGCTCGGCTATTAATTCATTCTGGTTTTATCGCTTCGAGCAATTTGCTGCCCTTCTCCCTGCAGGGGAGCTCTCACTGCTGTTCCTATAACTGACTGAGTGAAGGATCCCCTGTTTGAACTTCCAATCTCAGTCCATTTATTGCACACTGCAGGGCGGGTTTGCTCCCTGGCTCAGGCAGACAGAGGCAGGCAGACAGAGGCATCTTTGTGATGGCTGCCTGGCTCAATGGGTGCGACAGACAGGCAGAGACAGAGTTATCGGGAGTGAGAGGGTTGCGGGTTACAGACCCACGATCAGGACTGGAGCTCGTGATCGTTGGCGGACCCTGTTTCAGACAGGACACTAATCCGGTC